>NW_024369262.1:740025-763116 GCF_014805655.1 Passer montanus | reverse complement strand
AAAAAAAAAAAAAAAAAAAAAAAAAAAAAAAAAAAGAAAGAAAAGGCACCTCTTGTGCTAAGTATTATTAGAAAATAGATAAACATTAAAGTGAGTTACAGTTGGGCAAAATATGCACAGAATACCTTTAAAGGCTGCACAGCATCACAATACTATAAACAAGTAATGAGAAAGAAATAGCTGATTTCAGGCACCTCTTGTGCTAAGTATTATTAGAAAATAGATAAACATTAAAGTGAGTTACAGTTGGGCAAAATATGCACAGAATACCTTTAAAGGCTGCACAGCATCACAATACTATAAACAAGTAATGAGAAAGAAATAGCTGATTTCTGAAAAACAGGCAGTTGTTCTCAGCAGCAGACTTCATTTTTCACTTCCTAAACATGGTCCAAATCACACAAACTCTCAGATTCTTCAATACTTCTTTCAAAAGCAGTTTGCTGTAAGAATCATAAAAACCCTAATTCTTTACACTACTCCTGTCTGATGACAAAAGCAGCAAGATGCTTGGAAATGGCAAAGAATGGGAGAATGGGGATGTGATGCAAAGGTGATTATTAGGCTTTTTCAGCTGGAAATCATCTATGGGGGGTTCCAGCAGCTGGGGGGTTCCAGAACATGGGGGGGTTCCAGCACATCTGGGCACTGCATGGTCCTGCAGCTCCAGGCCATCAGGAGCTGCCATGGGATCCCAGAGGGATCCAGGAGGCTGCTGGATCTGCAGGCATTGGCACAGCCATGGTGTCCATGTCTGAGCAGGGCAAACACAGCATTAGACAAGACACAAAAATTGAATGGATCAGGGAAGAGGAGAGCAGAGCCCTCCTTTCCCAAGCTGCCTCTCTGCACTTTGCAAATGTCTAAATAAAAAAAAAAAGAAAAAAAAAAGAAAGAAAGGGCACCTCTTGTGCTAAGTATTATTAGAAAATAGATAAACATTAAAGTGAGTTACAGTTGGGCAAAATATGCACAGAATACCTTTAAAGGCTGCACAGCATCACAATACTATAAACAAGTAATGAGAAAGAAATAGCTGATTTCTGAAAAACAGGCAGTTGTTCTCAGCAGCAGACTTCATTTTTCACTTCCTAAACATGGTCCAAATCACACAAACTCTCAGATTCTTCAATACTTCTTTCAAAAGCAGTTTGCTGTAAGAATCATAAACCCTAATTCTTTACAGTATTCCTGTCTGATGACAAAAGCAGCAAAATGCTTGGAAATGGCAAAGAATGGGAGAATGGGGATGTGATGCAAAGCTGATTATTAGGCTTTTTCAGCTGGAAATCATCTATGGGGGGTTCCAGCAGCTGGGGGGTTCCAGAACATGGGGGGGTTCCAGCACATCTGGGCACTGCATGGCCCTGCAGCTCCAGGCCATCAGGAGCTGCCATGGGATCCCAGAGGGATCCAGGAGGCTGCTGGATCTGCAGGCATTGGCACAGCCATGGTGTCCATGTCTGAGCAGGGCAAACACAGCATTAGACAAGACACAAAAATTGAATGGATCAGGGAAGAGGAGAGCAGAGCCCTCCTTTCCCAAGCTGCCTCTCTGCACTTTGCAAATGTCTTTTTGTGGTCAAGTCGAGGGTAAAAGCTCCACCATGTGGGAGAAGCTTAGCACTAGCCCAGGTGCTGGTGGTGTTTACTCCAGGGAGCATCCAGGGAGCACTGTCCTGGCAGGTGGCACACAGCGGCACGGCCACCAGGACACCCACAGCCCCTGGAGACCCAGGGAAGGCTCCCCAGCCACAAACACCCTGTGATATTCATTAATTTAGAGCACATTGTCACTGCTCTGGGTACCCACACAGCATTAATACCTGTCAATTACGAAAATGAGGGAGGCTCAGAACACTTCCTATGCTTTTGTTTTGTGAAGGAGTAACTTTTTCCAGGGCCATGAATAATACTTGGTGCTGTATGACTGAAAACAGTGAATAATAGCAAAAAAAAGGAACTGTTCCATGTTCCAGTGAAGAGACAGCCTGCCAAAACAAACATATTATGGCTGCAAAGGAAAGTAATGTGTCTGTAATTTTAAACTCTGTCCACTTTAGTAGTTCAAAAAGTTTTTATCTCACCCAAACAACAGAAGCAGTAAAACACAGCACAGAACCTGCACGAACGGACCTGTATTGTGTGTGTGGTGGTGGGGAGCAGCAGACAACTCAAATAAACTGATACCTGTGAATTTTCAAGATAAATCTACCTTCAAAGACCAACAAAGTTATTCTACACAAGCATGATATTAATTCTAAGCAATTAGGAAAAAATATTTTAGTAGGAATACTACCTAGTATTTTATGCTCACAAGTAGTCACATAATTCATTGGTAAGCCCCACCCCTCCAAAAAGAGAAATCTATCCAATAATAATCTTACAAATAATATCAGAAAAACTGACAATGTTTCAGGATTGCATTTATACACCAGTAAGAGGGAAGAAGCATTAAGTATTCTTCAGCATCAGAGCAACCAATCTTAAAAGTGTATTTTAAAAGAAAATAATTAGGGAAAATATCTTAGTTGCAGAATTTAAACATATTCACTACAAGTTTTTTTAAAAACAAGAGCCTAATCAGCATACAGGGACTGGGGTTTCAGCAGTGACTACAGATTTTGCAGGTGTTTTCAGTGGCTCCATTTGAACAGCTCCTCTATTTATCCAGTTGATTAAGCACATGTTGGGAACAAGGCAGTGCTGCTGTCAGGGTGTGCATTTGGGAGATGCTTCCCAACACTGCCCAGATCCAGAAATTCCCATTTTCCAGCCCCACTATTTAAGCACACAGATGGGATCACCAGGGAGGGGTCCAACACGGTGGGGCTCCAATGCAGTGAGCCAGCAGAGCATGGAATGGTCATTCCTAAACAGCCAGAGCTCCAGGAAATGCTGCATTCAGCCTCTCTATTTGATTTTGTTTTAATAAACATGGGTATCAAGATATGGTAGATGGGGACAGTGAGGAGGGAGGTATCTGTGACCCCGAGGACCACTGGCAGGTCCTTAGGTCCTCTGCAGCAGCCACAGCCTCCTGCTGACCCCTTCCACCACCCCAGCTCCCCATCCATGCCTCCACTTCTCCCAGGGAGCAGAGCCGGCACAGAGATCTCCCCTGCCCAGCGTGGGGCACACCCTGGGGTACACCCCTGCTTGGCCTGGCTCCTCTGTCCCCCACCACACCCTGGGCTTCCCAGGGCAGGAGGATGAGCCAGCGCAGCCCCAGGGAGCCGGTCAGCCGTGGCCAGGAGCCACCCTGCCATGCGTGTGCAGCTGGGAGACACCGCGGTTAGCGGGCAGATCGAGACAGGTTTGGCATTTGGAGAGGTGCTCTGCAGTTTTCAACACTGACATGACAAGCTGGCCTGGAGCCACCAGCAGCAAACCTGGCTGGGGAATCACGTAATGCAGAGCTCAGGGTGCTGGGACAGACATCCAGGCACCCACCAGGGACAGCCACCTCTGGTGGGACATCCCCACGGCGAGATCCCCGTCTGCAACACCACCCCAAGTGAGCCTTCCCTCTCCAAACCTCCTCCCTGGAGCCTGCTCCAGGCTGCTAAGTAGGTTGATTTTCAAGTATTTAATATCCAGTCGGATATTCAGCACTCTGGGTGGGAAAGTGGGGGGGTGGGAGGGAGGGAGGGATAAAAATCAGGCTCTGTCATCGCTCCCAAGAGCGACTCTTATACCCACACAGCCAGTTGGCACCAGCCAACCGTATCTCTGAATTTATGCTAATTCTGTCACTCATCATTACCAGTCAGTCACTCCGAAACCAGCTCTCTGGGAAACACCCCAGTTAGGCTCTATCCTTCCTGAGGAAGGATGAAGATAAATTTTAAGAACTATTTTTTCTTCAAGAAGGCTGAAACAGAGCTGAAGTTCTTGAGGCTGGTAGAAAAGGACTGTTCCAATTAACACATCACACAAGCACCTGTTTTTTTCAAAGACAAACTATCTTTTCAAAACTAACTGAAACATTTTAAATGTCTATGAGCTAAGGCCACTTTCACCAGACACATCACTTCCAACCATCTGACTTTTAGAGTCAAACCACCTCAGCTGGCTGCTCCAGGACCATTAATTTGGAGGACTGCACTCTGAGGTCAGCTAATGGCCCTGCCTCATCCACCTAGGATTTAGGTGTCTTTGTTTTCACAGTGCACAGGATCATTTCATCAAAGCTCTTACACAGCCATGCTCCATTTTAAATCCATGTTTCCCTTTAATCTACACATCCCTCCAGCGAGCTGCTTCTCCAGACATGAGTATCCTCACTGCATTCCCTGGAAAACGCTGCTTCCCACAACATCCCACCTGCCCTTACTGCTTTTATTTGCCCAGAGAACAGTTATGCACCACTTCACTCTTGCTAAGTTTATCACCATGGACAGCCATAACCCTTTTTATCAACATGATGGACTGTCCTGCTCACAGCAGCCATGGAATGGGCCAGGCCTCTCGTGCCCAAGGGAACAGAGCTCCACTGCCTCGTCCCAGAGATGGAGGGGATGGACCCAGCTCCATCACAATGGCACTCTTGTGAAATTTCCTTCCTGTTCAGTAACACATGAACTTCTCTGTATTAAGAATATTAATTGTATAAAGAGTATTAACTAAAGCGTTGATGAAATATATGGGGAAATGACGGCAAAACAAACTATTTACACAGAGAAAAAACTGTGTGGCTATCTGGATAAAATGCCTCCATGCACACAAAATAGGAAACATTCGGAGATGCATAAATCTATTTTATGTCTCATCTCAGGAATTACCATCATGCCAGCATCTGCAGTGGAACTGGAGCAAACTCAAGAGACATACATGTTGAAATCATCCTCAGTGCCTCCTACAGCAGTGAAATACTCATTAAAGATTTGCCATCTAAATACTGACTTGCACTGATCACACTTAACTTGTCAGATGTCTGATGATCCCACAACAAGGCAATATATCCATAATCACTGATTTCAGTGGTCTGTAAGTTTTGGACTCAATACACCAAGCACTGGGGTACGTTTTATTTGTATGTTCAATGGCTATAGAGCAGAATCATGTCATTGTTCAAACTGCTTAATCTGTCTCAGCATTTAAAATTAAAGTTGAAAAGAACCACTAGTGCTTTTAACTGTCCTTAAATTACATTAATTGCGTTGTTAAGCACTTTAACAGCCTTATGAAGGCAGCTAAGTAAATCACTGCTCAAAAGTAAGCCTGTACAAGCACCTCCCAAGCTCCACACAAAGACAGAGCTGTTGATGCCCCAGCCTGAAGAATGAGGATCTCCCATTCATGAGCAATCAAAGCAGAGGCTACTTTTACCCTTTGCCCAGACAATCTCTATGTCAGCATCCACTGCTGGAACATTAATATATTGTGTGCACAGAGAGCACTCAAGTTATGCTGTCATGTTTCTATTTACACCCTGTCCTGCCAGCAGGCAACTGATGTCATACACCTGTATACAACAGAAAAATTCCCAACCTAGAAATTTCTGCTGGCAAGAGATCAACAGCTGTAATGAGCACTGAAAACAAACTATCCAGCCTTCAGCCAGAGCTCGCTGATCTCTGCCTGAACTATTGCACAGGGCTAAAACTTCACTGCTCCAAGAGCAAAGATGTCACTGCCAGGATCAGCAACAGACTGAACAAAGTTAGTGCTGGTGACCACAAACTTTGGATTTTTAGATCTACAGGCTCTCTCTTTGGGATGTGCTTTCTACGTCCCATGTAACTGGAGAATGTACAGGTGTGGTGGTCAAACAACTTGACAGAAGTATTTTTGTGCATTTATAAATAAGCACACCTGTACTGACATGCAGAATATGGAACTTGCACAAAATAGCAGCCAAATTCTTGCAGCAACGACAGGCACAAGCTGAACCAAATGCAGACCAGCTTGTTTTAAGAATTGCAATGATATATATATCTCTCATATATATATATAATCTCACATATATATATATCCAGAGATACTTGATATACCGAGAAGAAACAATGGAATGAAATAAAGCAATGTGAAAGTTTGGAGCCATCTGTATATATCCATGCTGAGTATCAAACCATCTGTATTATATTCTTAGATCAGCTAAAGCAAACCACTGGCACCAGTGCCAAGATTGGCAGCAGAGACGATTTGGACCGCCACCAACGAGAACGAGCTACCATGCCTTTTAGAATAAATTTTGTAGCAAACACCAAAAGGGTTGATCAACACAGATTATCACAGCTACAACAAGCCAACTAGTTTAAAAAACAGCCTTTGCCATCCCACAGTGTTTGATTTTATGCCGTATGATAAACTCTACGCCTAAAAAGGAAATTCAGCTTCTCACTGTCCCGGTCCCGCAGGGAAATGGCTCAAACCACTCCAGCAGGTTTTGCACAAGAGCACCAAGCACCTGCACAAGGTGACACCAAGCCCATACCCCACAGCAGCCACTGCAGGAGTTCACAGCCACATTCAAGGGCACCAAACCCCACAGGAGTCAGGTGAGAGGCAACTGCACCCCAAACAGAACCCTCAGCAGCATTTTGAGCCACATCCTTGGAAGGTCTCCTGCTCCAGTGTGGGACAAAGTTTCCTTCATTTGAGAGACACCAGCAGCACCAAGTGACCCACACTCATTTACTCCATCTCCTCCAAGCCCAGTCTCTACCATTCTACAGCACCCACTTGTCCCAGGAAATTTCATTGATCCTTTGAAGTCTAGCCTAAATTTCTAAGGCAAAAATGCCAAAATATCCTTGAGGATCAAGTTGCTGATGTAAAGAACATTGGCTAACCCCAATAATTTTATTTTCATATTTTAAAAGAGCCCAAAAATAACTATTCACCACCTTTTCCTCTGCTTGAGATTTTGAGAACAACCCGCCTACCAAAGAGTGTAATTCTCTTAGCACTAAGAATTTTGCATGGGTGGAACTCTTTAGCTAAAAGTGATGATAAATAACACCTCCTCAATCCTGCAATCTCCAGAAACAGTTTACAAGAACTAATACATTAGGCTGATTTGCAATGTTAAACTAGAATTTCCCAACCCTCTGATGTCCACCTGAAGGGTGCCAGGGGAGACATCAAGATCAAGGGAGCACAACACGAAGTTCAACTGTCTGAGGATCTTCCTTCCTCTCTTCCTTTGCTCTTGTGGGAATATCTAACTCTGTGATAAGTTTCTGTGTGGAGAATCGGCAGATATAACACATTGCCACATCCTGAAAGCTCATCCATCACCCCTCCAACAGCCTCACAGGACCCTCGCTCTGCTGGGAAGCACACCACCAGCCTGGAGCTGAAGGTACAACCCTCTAATGACAGATTTTTTTTCAGCATTCACACAGCACTTAGGTGTTAAATCAGCAAAATTAAGCAGCATTTTTTCAACCTTGTGTACAGTTTATGTGCAAATGCTGCTAATTGACAAAAAAACTGTGTACACAGGTTCAAGAACTTGCCTGCACATTCTTGTTACCTCTAGACCTGCCATACAAAGGCCCACACACACTTCCATCAATGAAATGGGTCGCATATGATTTTTTTTAACTTATGCATACACTCAATGCAAAGCACCTTCTGAAGAGTCCAATAAAGGTATCAAAGAACAGCAGAATAATATCCTTTCCCCAATAAAACATATTTGCACTTTGAACTATGCATATTGTTTAACTCCATTCGGAATCCTATTATGAGAAACTTATTTTATGAGTCTGCCAAAAAGCCTGGTTACCAGAAGCATAATCACAGTAAGCAATAAAGGCTGACATGGAGGATATTTCTAGGCAATTACAGCAGGTGTTTTAAAGGCATAAAGCTGCAGAGTTATAAATCTATTTAGAGCCACAAACACAAAGAAAGTAAAAGGCAACCAGAAGGTTCAAACTCGCACAGCAGAAAAATATTGTTCCTCTTCCCCTGCAGAATACAGAGGCTGCAGGAACAAGTTCACAGTGAATTTCAGCAAGTCAGAAGAAAACAATATAAAATGCTGAGGTACAACAATCACTGCAAAATGAATGTAATGCCTTCAAAGAAGGATGCAGCATACATACATACATATATATATATATATATAAAAGATACAAAGCTCAAAAAATCCTATCTCTTAAGGACTGCTAGATTGCTTTTAAAATGTTGGTTTTTTTCAACTCAATTAAGCAGGGTTGCATGTAATGTCTTCTGTTGCATGATGAAGTTTGAAAAGACAATGGAGGGTGCCTACAAAAAGTAAAGTTGTAGATGTGACAAGTCCTATTCAAAAACTTGTACATGAGCTGTATCTACAATGCAGAATTGGTGGAGGGAACTCAGGGAGAGCTGACTTGCCAACACAACACGTAACTTTACAAAATGATTGCTGGTTATCAAAGTTGCATAAGCCAAGAGACAACACCAACTATAAATATGACTACCAGCTATTCCACACAACCCCAAGCATCCTGCCAAGCCCTCCTTCATGTTCTCTCTCACACAGACAAAGGCCTCAAAGCCATGGGACATCTGCCAGGGAAACAAATGAAGTTAAAAAACCAGAAGAACATGAACATGTACTAACCTAAACTTGTGTGTTCTTTCTTCCCAATTCCTCCCCCTACAAAGACGATGTCTCAGTTTACTGTACTCTTTTCCTTCTCCCAACCAGTCTTAACTCTTGGACCAATGTTTTAAAGTTTCCCTACCTTTGAAAAAATAATGTTCAGTTCTTAAATGTTTTGCCAGATCTGGACCACACCCTGCCCTCTCCCAAAATCTTGGTTGTTTGTCTCCTATTGCACATAATCAATTATAGCCCTTTCAGGTTTGTATTTTGCATGGTGGGAGCTGATCCAGAAAGGAGATTGTGCTTGTGTGAGCTTGTGTGTTTACACAAACACACACACACGTATACACACCTTGATAGAATTGTTTTGTCTCTATAGAACTTAAGGGGATTTTCCTGAAACAGAGTTTTTCACTCATAAGCAGATAAGCACTTGATAGAAAAAAAGCAGCTGAAAATTTGACTCTTACCAGGTCATGCAAATCACTTAAAATACAAAAAGAGCAGAACCCCCATCACTCTATCACCACAAGAAGTGGGAATCAATCCTAAGCAATAAGTACAGAAAAATGCACAGACACCCAGCAGAGCTCTCCAGTTGCGCTGTGCATTTCCCTCTCCCCGTTGTTCCTCCCGGATTCAGTGTCAGACACCAACTCCGATGTTTGACAAAAAAGGGATACGGCAGATTGCCCACCAGCCGCAGCGTGTGCTGCCAAGTGAGAAATACAAGCTTGGAAACAGGCTCGAGATTCCAGCCAGGACAGCAAGGCTCAGAGCATCACACCAGTGACATAACTGAGCGTGGTGGGGAGAGGCTGGAGGGGACGTGGGAAGTTATTGCATGAAATAACTCTGCAGTGCATGCAAAGGAGCTGTTTTCAGTACCCAGCAAGACAACTTCATCATTTAGGATTGCCAAGAAATAACTGCAGCTTTCTTCTTTCTGATTTTTCTTTTTAAACTAAGTTGAACAGCTAAATCCACCTTTTCTACTCAAATGTGAATTTTCCAGCATAACTTTCCTGTGGATGTTCTGTACCTAAATTTTCTTTATTAGCTACAGTAAAGTGACAATCAGCTTTCAGAGCACTTGGCAGAACAAGGATCACCCTGGGTCTAGCTCACAACTTTGGGCTCCTACAACATTATAAAATAAAGTTTACATCCTAGAAAAGACAAGAATCATCTTGTTAATTTGTTTGGTACAACAGTGTGAACAGCACATGTAGACAAATACTCAATTTGTCTTCAGACAGTTTTTAGAAGACAGACATTTTATCAGCGGATCTGTTAACACTTTCCTTCAGAAAATATGTTTCGCCTGCCAGCAAACAAACAACAAAATAATGTGTCATATCTGTAAAATGAGGGAGAGAAATAATCAAGATTAGCTTCAAAGTGTTGCAATAAAACAACAATAATCAAAGGCTGGAACACGGAACTCATGTTTCAGCCGTGTGCTCACAATCTCACATTTGCTCTTTTGCTCTGCAGTACCTGCAGACACGGTGGCATTACACGGTGATTCTCTCCAGTTCTGCTATTTAACAATAACCAGGGAAATGTGATGCTCATGAACCCAGCGTGCCGTGGGTTGGAAGGCACTGCTGGAAACCAAAGCACCTTACACGGGCTGTGCTACACCCAGATCATCCCAAAAGGCAAATCAGCTCCACGCTGGGAAAGGCACCCGGAGATGGTGCTGCTTGTTCCAACCCTTCTCAAGTCAAGAAGCACCACTGCAACTGATTTACCCACTGGGAAAAAAAACCAGCAAAATTCTGTTATCTTTCTGTTTAACTTGACATAATAACTGCTAAAGAAGTTCTCTATTTTGAATTCAGGGGTACAGAGGAAACTTTAACCAGCAAACACTACATGGAAGCATTTTTGAGTAAGGCTTCCAAGATCCTAAAAACATTTTTAGTAAGCTCCATAAATTGTAGTTCTAATCAAGGATTAAATTTGGAGACTAAACACCTCTTTATTTGAGGGCAGAGAGGCTTAAATCTTTTTGTATTAATGCTGAGCTATATCATCTGATATTTTTGCTATGACCAACCTATAAAACCTGTCAGCTTCACTCAGTTTACACAGGGCTTTAATTATGTTTAACTAGAATCTGAATGATCTAATTACTTAACATCTTACAGCACAAACTACTGAGGACATCTGGTTGAGCAACTGGCAAAGGAGTCAGGGAAATAAAACCACTCTTGTGTACCCTGCTGAGGACCCTGCAAACAGCTCTCCCTCCAGACAGCTTCCTTCTTCCATCCCACCTGAACTTTCTGCTGCCTGAAAACAGCTCTGTGAGAACAAATCATCCACCAGCTCAAAAAAAGTCAGGTGAAGAAAAACTCTTAGTGCCATGAGCAGGATGATGGGACTTTGAAGAAGTTTTTTGTTTTGCTTTGTTCATCATTGGGTGAAAATCCAGATCATGCTCTTGGCCTTTCTGGGCTCCTTCTCCCACCACTCTCCAGGAACTGAGACATGGGGAATCACCCCGAGCACAAGAACACTAAAACTGGTGTCAGCTCACCTACATCAGTGCCAGCATGAAGCTCTCACACCTGCAAGCCTCTAAGATTTTAAAGTGTGTAACCTCTAAGGGAGCAGATCTTAGTAAAACCAGGGAAACTCCACTGGGGGGACCAAGAAGTCACACAGAGAGCCCTGAGGTTAAACTGGGAATAAGCAGCAATATGAGCTGAGGATCCTTTTGGCCACGAACGCTTAAATGGTTTCCATAATGTCAGCCTTGGTCAGAGTCTTTCCCTTGGCCTGGCTCCCTGCCAGGTGATATCACACTTCATACCTGAGCACTGTTCAAAGAAAAGGGTGCCCAAAACACAGGAAGCTGCTGTCGTGACCCATATTGAGCAGACAAGCTCCCACTTTAATCTCTTCGCCGTGAAACCGCAGCGTGCTCACCCAACACATTAACCTGACGTGGTCAAAGACGAAATAAAACCTGAAAGTTCTGGTTTAAAACCCAGTTAAAGCTGCCGTTTTCTGTCTTTACTTTTCCTTAATGAACAGATGGAAACCAGCAATAACCATCTGGGTAAAGCAGCAATAGCTGTAAAGCACAATAATTCCACAAAAATACACTAACAAGGTCACTTAAGTGTTTCTCTAATTGTCTCTTGCCCGTGACCTTTTTCAAAGATCTCAGATAAAAAAACAAAACCAAAACAACTTATGAAAGATCCTTTGGCATCTCTGACAGCATCACAATTTGATTCTGTATCCTGGGGAAATTCCACTTGGGGAACAACATTCTGCCTTCCCAGATTCCCCCTACTTTCCCCTGACCTCCCAGGAAGAACATCCAGCTTTCCATGCTCCACGACAAAATTGATTATCCCTGAATGAGCAGTAAAACTAAACCATTCCTGTACTCGCAATGCAGCAAATGTTTTGGAATCCTTCAAGATCAAAGCCACTCTATTAATAAACTTATATTTTTATATTCCTTGCAGCTGAAAAATCCAATTAAAACACTACAGTGACCTTTTAGCAGAGAACGACTGTCACAGTGAGGACAGGATCAGAAGACACCCGAAGCAGAGTTCCAGCAAAAATGGGATAGACAGGAAAAGAGACTCTTGCAGTTGTTTTACTTCAGTCACTGGGGTGGTAAAGGGTGGCCTAATTCAATAGGAAGATCTGAGAGGCTTTTATTAGGTCTCCCAAGTAGTGTAACTGACAGTTAAACAAACAAAGTGTCAGGCCTTAAGTCAGCATTTAGAAAGTAAATTTATAATGAAGAGCTGACAATCAAGACACCGTCCAAAGGGGCTGCTGCCAACCAACAACTTTTAAAAAAAAAAAAAAAAGGCAGCTAGATATGGAATGAATATTTCTTACCATTGAAATTAACTTCACAACTGGTTGGTAAAATGATTACAGCAAATAAATAGGGCACAAAACACTGTGAGGTGTGACTGCAGTTTGCCATGACATCCCTGGAAGCAAGGCAAGAGCACAGGCTCCCAGCCCAGCAGCAGTGGCTGTGCTGCCCCACACCAGGCACCCCCACTGCCTCACCAGCTCCCATCCCATCCACAAAACCAAAATGCACCAAAAACTGAAAACTAACACACAGAGCCATCATCTCCTGGTATCAGGAGCTTTCACACTGGCAGGAGAAAGGCTCCAACCCCAATTCCTGCCATCACCTTTCACCAGCCAGGACCCTGGCAGCTATCAGGAGTGCAAAGCCAGGAGCTGGAGACACAACAACCTTTGGCACACAGGCAGCAGCCAAGCACAGAGAGCACCTTTCCAGCCCAGCACACTGTGCTGCAGTCCCAAAGTAACTTTTCAGCCCTTGCAGTGAAGTTAATTTTTAAGAAGATGGCACGTACAACAGCTCTGGTGCACGGTGACCACTTTCTAAGATCCTGAAATCAATCTGAACTATTAAATTCTTCTTCTAATTCCAGTTAAAGTAGGTTTTCACAGTTCCAATTTTAGACTTCAAGTTCTATTTACAGGACAGAAAATCCCAGATAGTGACACTAATCAAGTTTTACTTAGCTTGGCATATTAAAGAACTAACTATTCTCAGGATATGCCAGAACATCTCAGATGCTAACAGATTTTAATTTATCATCTAAACCAAGCTGATCACAGCACAGTGTGTGTGATGTTTTAATAATTTGTGCTGTATTTAACACATCACTCCAAGAAAAAAATCCCACACAGTTCTGGTCTCACTAGCTGATGGCCTGGAGCACAGCAAAGGCCTCACAAAGAGAAAAAAATGTGTATTACGAGTTGTACAGAACTCAGCTTTTACAATAAAGCTTTCCAGCCATGGGACTGACCAAAACTCTGCCTGCACTTAAATGAAAACGTGAAACCACCTCCTCCTCATGAGCATGGAAACAGCAAACCATTGGCCATAAACTGAGAGCATGGCTTTGTAGGACAGTTTAATTTGATTCCAATCCTGACCTAAACTCGGGAATTAATCCTCAGTCCTGCAGGGGTGAAGGACTATCAGTAACACTGATGGTCCCCAGAGTTTCACAGGATCAGGAAAGTAGAAAAATAAAATTCTTACAAAGTACAGAATAAATTCTTATAGAAGAATTCTTCCCTCCATACTGTCTGCTTCATCCTGGGAAGCAAGAGCACAGCACCCCCTGAGCTCACCCCTACAGAGCCACAAGTACCCACTCACTTTTGGGAGGAATGAAAAAAATATATTCTGAGTTTCAAGTGGTAATTAGGAGTATAAAGTACATTTGCCTAAGAAAACAGACAAATGTGTAGTGAACAGAGGCAGAGAGATGAGCTGAGGACACAATATGAGCAAGCTGCCCTTTTCCAGCATCCCAAGAATTTTGAAAGCAACACTCCATGCCAAAGAAAATGTGCAGAAACCTATAAGCAAAAGAAAACTAAAGCTCCTGAAAGAGGCAGGGCAGAGCTGGAAGAAGGGAAGGGAGGAGAAACCAGTGCACTCAACTGTATTTTTTAAATCCATGAAACACTTGCACTCACCTAAAAGAAACTGAGGTTACAATTGTGTAAACAACTCAGCACAAAAGTCTCTCCACAGAAAATCAATTGCAAGACTGCTGGCTCCTTGTTTTTAAATGTTTAATATTACCCCATCCCCACAATTAATATCAGAAAAGCAACTGTGCTCATACCAGACATACCAAACCAAAGCTGAGTTTTATCAATATTAACACACACAGATCTGCAACAGAAAAACAGATATGTAGTTCACTGACAAAATTAACATTCTTGTGTTTCAAATCCTAGACAAAGGGTACCTTTTATTTATGGATGAAAATGAAGCAAACATCTTTAAGTGACAACATGATACAAATTTACTTTGACGTGAACATGCAATAAAACGAGTAAACATCCAATAAAAATAAAATGAAAAATAATTATAGACAAGACACAAGTATAAATTTTATTGAGCTACTGTGACAACATTTGTGTGTCACATCAACGAAATAACAAGAAAATGAATGGAACTGATTAGAAACATGAGATAAAGGCAAAGATGAGAGGCTGCTGGACTAGGATGGAGATACATCTTTGCTCACAGCTTAACCCTGGGCTGGGCAGAAAGGGCAGCTCCTTCAGCCAAGCTCAGCCAGAAACTCTGACTACACACGAGCTAAAACTTCAGCACATGCAGCAATGCTCACTGGGTGTTGTGCTAAACAGGGATAAAGTTTATCCAGCCTTGCCAAGCTCAGGGAGCCAGGAGCACAGCCCCAGCAGGGAGCAGGACACGAGCAGGAGACAGGAGATGGATATTCCTGATGGCACAAGCAGCACAGATAAAGCAAACCCCCAACCCTACTGACAGCACAAGCAGGCTGCTGGTGCACTGCAGAGCCTGAGTAATTGGGATGAAAGGGAAAAGTTAAAAAGAAAAGGTTTCAAGCTATCCCATGCTATGTGTTTGGTGAGTTATGAATTTCAGCCTTCAAGTACAGGTGCAGCACATCATGTAAGAACTGCTCTGCATATCTCCCCTCTCTCCTCTCTTTGGCCATCCAGGGGGCCCAAAGGCTCCTTGTCCTTAAAATTTACTGTCCTTAAAACCACCTTACTTTTCTTAAAACCACCAGAGCATGGCTTGGGATGGAAGAGCCTCCCTGCCCCTGGCTGGCAGAGCCTGGCCTGTCCTGCTGGAACAGGGAGCTGTTTCAAACCTTGGGCTGGAGCTTGAAATGATGCAACCACAAACTGCTGAATTTTTAATTCAACATTCATATAGTTTGCTGCCTATAATGTAAATTTTAAACAGCTTTCAATATGCAGAGAAATATGAAGGCAAACTTGATAAATTGTACATTACATCAAACAACAGGGAAGTATGTTTTAAAGTAAGTGTGTCTATGTATGAGTAACTCTAGATTATAACTTTATAACCAAGGGCAAGAAACATTTTTTCCAGTGATTTAGTACCAATCATTCTCAATATTCTTTTAGGACAACCAACACTTTTTTCACATTCATTTCTGTAGAAACTGTTTTCAGCAACAGCCTGAAAAGCGCCTACAAATCAGCACGTTCTCTGACTGAGCCATTTAAAATACTGAGAACAAAGGTACAGAAAATGTAACCACTGAGCCTTGTTTATCTACAAGACAGAATTAAGTAGCAGCAAAACCCAACAGTAACTGCTAACTCACAATCTTGTATCTCAAAGAGGGGCTGGGAGCACTATCAGCGTTTCCCAGATGGAGAAGCAAACCAGTGCAGGCAAGGGACGTGTTCAGGGGATGGGGCAGCCCCTGGCAGTGGGACAGCAACTCCCAACTCATCTGAGAGCCACTGCCACCCCCTGACTGTGCTCACGCTGAAGCTGTTCAAGGCTCTGTGTGTCAGCACCACTGCCCAAAGTGATGTTCACATACAGACATTTCTGAAGGGCTGATACACACCAGCTTCAGTTCAGCCTTGGTAAGAGGAATCTTTCGTTTTCGTTAGAAGATTGGTTCAGCAACACCATGAAACCACAAACACCTACCAGAGATACCGAGAGCAGAAGGAGCAAGACTTAACCCATGAAACTTCCACTGCATCTCATCATCTGCAACACTCCCTTTTGGCTTTGCAGTTTTGTTTCTGCAGGAATAAGCCAGGGCATTTCCACTCAAAACATACAAGCTTTTGCCATCTAAGATATATCTAAGTCTGAGTCTTTATTTAAAAAAATAAAAAAAGAAAAACAAAAAGGCAAAAAGCTAGGAAATTCCCAAAAAAAAAAAAAAGAAAAAAGAAAAAAAAAGGCAAAAGCTAGGAAGTTCCCTGGGTTTTTTGCCCCCTCCTTTATTTTTCAGTAAGAACAATAAGAATGTTTCTCCTATTCATAATACCTGAAAATACCATGCAGGTGGATAGAAAGCTACTAAGAAACACAAACCCTTGATTGTCACAGGGTAACACTGCCAGTGCACTCTGTAGTCACACCACCACCTCAGCATCCCATGGACAGTTTTTCCCAGGATGTACCCACCAGGACAGCCAGGAGGCAAACCCCAGGTGATCTAAGGTGAGCAAGTGCAGGTGAGGTGGATTTGGTGGCAACACTACAGCCAGGCATTTGTTGGGAGACCCACCACAGTGTCCTGTGCCCTGCCCAATATTAATATAAAGGCTAAAATAAGCTCTCTTCTCCCATCTGTACTGCAAGAAGTTTCATTTCCAAGTCCTAGGTTTATGCTCACTCCTTACCTCCTTCCTTTCTTCACCACTTCCCTCTACCCCTCCACTCCTTTAAGCAGCGTCATTTCCCCCATACCACTTGTTTTAATTTTTACTTCCCTCTAACATAGCCACCCTCAGCTAGTCACACGTGAGCCACAGACAGAAACCAACATTTCTCAGCAAGGAAAGACCTCTGCAATGTGTCAGAACTGCTCCTGCACACACCCTCCCCAAGCCCATAAAAGCAATCCCACGGTGACGTGATAGAGCAGCAGCACTGGACCATCCCAGCTCCACAGCTCCAGGGATGTGATAAAATGTGTCCAGGAATCCGAAAACCATGGTTTGGTCTCACCTGAATTCCCACATGCAGTGCACACCTGGGCTCACCCATACAAAATCACTGGATTGAGCAAGAGGAATGGTCACGTTCCCATGGAATTTGTGCAGCCATTTAGCCATATTTTATCCTATCATTCACAGAAAGCTTGTGCTGGCACTCCAGATGCTGCAGTCTCCAGGCTTGCTCATTCACTAAGGTACATTTCCACACAAAAGAGCAGAACCACAGGATCTGCTCAGCTCTGATGTATGAACTCCTCTGAAAAGCCTCGGAGACAGCCATGGCCTACATCCGTACGTGCCTCAGAGTGCTCACAACCAGAGACACAAAGATATGGGGAATTCAAAGCATCCAAACACAGCAGCTTAAAATACTTCTGTGCATCTGCTTTAGAGCCTTTCAAAAATGAGTAATCTTCACCTCTGTCTTCCCAGAGCAGATCACTGGGTCCATGGAGGAGGAGGGTGAGCAGCACCCCAGCTGCCCTCCCTGCTCCCCAGGAAAGGCAGCACAGCTCCAGCCCCCACAGAAACTTCCTTATTGCCCCAACTGCCGACAAAGAATAGAATTATTGCAAGGCAAGGGGGCAAGTGAACTGCCAGGGAGGCAAAAAGCTGTTAGACACGAGTGTGACAGGCTCCAGCTGCACACCCCTGCCTGCTGTAACACACACAGGAGCTGTCGGGCTCCTCCCGGCTTTAACACCTTCATACCAAAAATTATCTTTATTCAGGGTAAATGTTTAACTCTGCTAAGTCACAGGAGGTGCAAGTAACACTGCAGTGTCTTGCTAGAGACAGAACAGAAGCACAACCAGGGTACAGTGGTGGATCTACTGCAAATTCCTCACTGCCTAGAGCTTTCCTGGAAATCCAAATTACTGTTGGACAGGAGTGGAGACCTTTGTTACATTCAACAAACGACACCCAACTGTGTTTAATCTTTTATAAAAACTTAACATTCAACAATCTGTCTGCATTCCACGTTCTGCACAATCCAACCAGTGCAATAGCCTGTATTTTCTTCATTATAACTGCCAATAAAGGCAGAAATCACTGATTTGCCTTGTCAAACCAGAGACAACAAAAACAAGCTGAGAACATATGTCACAAAATGAGTAGGATTTATCTTATGTTCACTAATTTAAGGGCACTATTTCTGACTGTGAGGTCCAAGTTTCTCCCATCCTTCCTGGTACATTCAATGCCATGTGTGAGCACTCCAGTACAAGTCTCCTCACCTAACACTCCCTGTCTTCTGCAAACAATCCCATTCCAGCTTTCCCCCTCTCTCATCCTCAAATCTTTCTCCCCACTCCCCCATTCCAGTATAGTGGACCATTGTCACTATATTCCCAGTACAGAAAACATAGTATTTTCAAGGCCTTCCCACAAAAAATATGGGAAAAAATCAAGCACAAGTGCAGGAAAAACCTGGATACACAAGATGGGAACTTATGACCCGGCTTACATAGAAAGGCTGCAAGCCAGTGCACACTGCTTGCTCGGTGCCTTAAAAAATACCAATCATCCACATATGTGTCTGTTCTCTACCCAGTAAATAAACTGCCTTTATTCTCAGCCTCAGTGTGATCAAACTGAAACTCTGGATTATGCATTTTTCTACATCCACTTTTTGCATTACAAATCAGCTTGCAAATAAAGAATAACTGTTCGCTGGAATTTTAGACTGCATGTAATTTCTTCCCTAGAAAATGTTTCACCCCTTACTTATTTGGTATTGTCAGACACAGCCAATCAGTGTGATTTTTCCTCAGAAAACTCCCAACCATTACCATATCCCAAATCCTCCCTGCTGCACTTCTCAATACATCATCCAATTAACCACAAACTTGGCACTAGAGCAGAGTGACCGAAGCACGCAGTGACTCTGCCACATTTCTGATGGGCATTATTTCATTGCAGGAATAGAGCAAGGGATAGAAAAGCTCTCAGAGATTTATTCCCGAGGAACAGGACTCAAGGAATCCTATGAAAGACAAGTTCTTGTGCCAGAAGTACATCAAGGGCCTTTCTTCTGGTATGTCACGTGTGGTGGGTGTCCAGGGACATCACCCTGACTGCCACAAGCTGCCAAAGCTTTCCTGCTGCAGGGGAGCAGGGATTTTCTTGGAGTATCCTGGCAGCAGTGCCCTGCCTTTGCCATCCCTCCCTTCCTGCAGGAACACCCAGCTGCTTTCACCTCTCCTCTCCGAGCAGCTGAGGGGAGCAGAAATGGGTTTACAGCAGCTGCAGACTCTGCTCCACATGCACACCCCACTACCACTATAAAGAGAGGACCACTGACTGCTTTTAGGACAGAAACAATTCTACAATGACCTGCACAGATACCGAAATTAAACACTCAGACCTGACCACTAATTCCACTGCTGATGAAGCATACGAACTCCTTCACAGATCAGCTTGTGCTCTGGTACCATCAGACCCAACTAAAAGATGCTAACAACTCTGCCTGTTTCTAATTCAGTAACAGAAGTACTTCAGCATTTAAAAGCTATTAATTACAACTTAGTTTTTCCAGATTTTGTTACAGATTTTATAAGATCAATGGTTTACCCTAAACAATTGGTCACAGCCTGCACAGAACTAATATTCTATCCTTACTTTAATCATATATGATGCAATACCAGGATGAGATTCTAAAAAACAAACACATTAGCAAGATTTGCCTTTAGATTTTCACTCCCCAGCTTGATGGTAACGAGTTCTGCCATTCTGCTCAAAAGCAATAAGAAACTGTACTTTTTACCAGAATGTGAGCCTCTCCTAAAAAGCTACAATGACATTTTGAGAACTTGTGTTTATTGTCAAAATAACTACAGATAGTTTAAGTTTTCAAACAGTATTAACTTCTTCCATTTGTCCTCAGATCCAACTCAGAGCTGTGGCTCAAGCTAGATTTACTCCTGTTGGTCAGAGAGACCAGCTGCCTCCTCTGCTATTGATATACACACCCATATTCAGAAATATGAAGCAAACTGTCAAGGAGAGCTGCACGCTGTGCCCATGGGAACACGACGCTCTTTTTCCTGTTCTCCAGCAAAAGGTTGCTTTTAGAGTGATGGGGACACCAAAAACTACAAACAAACCAGGACCATGGAACAGCAGGTTACCTTCACGCTGCTGATCTGATTCCAATCACACAGCTGCTTCCCGACGGGACGTGCAGCTTTAACTGGAGGGCAGCAGCATTTCTCCAGAGATTTCACCTGCATTTGCTGCCACAGCACTCCCTGTTTGCAAGGGGCTGTTTTCTCTGAGCACTGCAACTCCCTCCCCATCAAACATGGGTCCATCTGCCACCACAGGGCAAACTGAGGCAGCAAAGCCATGCCCATTCCAGTTTCTTTAGGAATCATGCCAGCCTTTACTACAGAAAAGGGTTAATGTTCAGCTGCTTGCCTCACAGGTACAGTCTCCAGTGAAGAGCCCTGTTTGATACCTGTAGGAAGCTGCCATTTTTGCATCTCATATTCCATTTGTGAACAGACCTTTTTGTTCTTTAATCCAAGTTCTGAATTATTTAATCCTGTCTCCAACACTTGAAACATCTTTCCCTATAAACAAGGGGTTATTTAGCGAAAGGAAATAAATAATTTAAAAAGTCAGACCCTAAAGTGTTCCTGGCTCTGTTTTTAATTAATATTGATACAATCTGGAGAAACCTGCTGCTTAATATTACAAGGCAGGTCGAAGCTCATCAACAGTTAAACATCTCCTTCTAACAGAAGGTGGAAGAGGAAGTTGGGAGCAGCCGGGTACGCGGCGATCGGGGACTGCCCAGTCCCAGCTCCTCACGACTTTCTCATGCACAGAGAGCTTCAAAGCCCTCACACCCCGAGCTCCACGAGCTGGAGTTCTGCAGGGCACAGGTGGAGTTGTGTTAAGCATAAATCCTCCAGGCTTTCGTGCTGGAACAGAGAGTACGCGGAAGTATTTTTATTTTCTACAATTCCACGCTCGAAATACGTCAGCGCAAGCGAAGGACGGGGACGGAGGGAGGCATGGACAGTTCTGTGGGACTGAACTTCATCCCTGGGAATGATAGTTTTTATAGCACATTGCTTCATCTGCAAGTGGGAGTAAATATTACACTACCTCTTCGTGCAGATGGGTGGGTAAAAAAGAAAAAATAAAAAGCTAATTTGAAACAAATTAACTATTCTGCATAGGGAGGAAGGTATTCTCGCCCTCCCCGGTCACTCCAGGGCTCTCTGCAGACAGAGTGCATGCAAAGTTAACAAACTCTGTGCTGCTCACAGCCTGCCTGCTGAACCTGCCAACAGGTGAACAGCCTCAATCCGCAGCACGGATAAATAATCACCAGTCCTCAAAAGCAGGTAATGAATATTGTTCAAACAACTCTAAGCTGGCGTTACCAGAATGCTTCAAAGGAGAAGCTACAAGCTGTTCAAGTCAGACTGTCACATTTAGTCTGCAAAAACGAGATTAAGGTTTGTACAGTGATACTCCACAACAGGTTTTACAGTATGCACAGAAATTAAATTATGATAAAAGTGAGCTATTTTTTTACTAAAAACAGAATAGAACAATCTATCAAAATGCCATTTGGCTGTGTTCATTACATTTTAGAATTTAATTTACATGATAGATACTTTAGCATAATATGTTTTAATCAATAAGCATTTCTGAAGGCTTTATTTTTACAGGCAATATTTAGACTTGTTCACCGTTAAATGTAACGCCACGGCAGCGATGTTCAGAGCGTTTATTTTCCTATGCTAAGCAAGTACAGCCACACGTACACAGAGGCAAAAGCAAAAGTCCACAATTAGAGATGTCAGACCTTGTTTAACTACATCTTAATTTAATCCATTTTATTTTATACAATTCTACATCTGGATCTCATTTTCTGTATTCCTGTAGGTATTCCGGGTCACTATTAAGAACCCTTTCAAGTTAGCAAAGTTCAGCCAAGTCTACCTTAATCCAAAACCTTTAAAAGAAACAATAAAACGCGAAAGGGGGTGGAAGACGACAGAGAAACCTGAAACAAAACGCTACTTTACCCCACCTCCTAATGCACCTGAAAGTCGGAAGGGACCGGCCTCCCAGCACAGATCCCACGCAGCACTTCCCCTTTCGGGGGCTGCTGGGGTGGGAGTTTTGAATATTATATATCTATATTATATATTATATCGCTCCCGCACGCCCGGCCGAGGGGAAGGGAGGGCGGCAGGAGCCGGGTCCCGCTGCCGGCCCCCTGCGAGCATCCCCTCACCTCCAGCGGGAATGCGGCTCTGCCCAGCATCAGCGCACCATGCCTCCGCCTGCCGCAGCCTCCGGCCGGCTCCGCCGCCGCCTCCGCGGGGGCCAGGGTGGGCAGCCGCCGGCTTTCGAGCCAATTTATTTAAACGGGAGGCAGCGGCGGGTTCGGAGAGGCAGGGCAGCGCCTTCCTGCGCCAATCAACTGGGAGACACGCGTGTTGCAATCCCATTCACGGCGGGAGCAGCACCGATACAGCGTCTGACAACCCCCCCGGCCCGCCCCGGCCTTATCTGTAGCCCGGCAACTCAATTAAACCGTGGGGCCGCAATTCCCCCGGGGACGGTCCCCGGGGGCAGGGGGAGGGAGGCCGGTCTGCGAGGACTTTCCCTCGCAGGAAACGGCACTTCGGGGCTCCCCCGAGCCAGCACGCAGTAAAGCATCAATATTCCGCTCATCTGTCAGATCCTGGACAGCAGGAGAGGCTGGAGAGCCCGTGAATTATGTAACGTGCCCTCCCGCCGCCGCGGGGAGATGCGCCGCCGTGCCCCGCGCCGGCCGGGACGCCCCCGCGCCCCTCCGCCGCTGCCCTCCCGAGCCCCCCTCTCCGCGCACCGGGCGCTCGCCCCTTCCCCACCCCGCGGGACCCTCCGCCGCTCGCTCGCTCCCTCCCTGCCGGCCGGTGCCCCCGCGTCCCCTCCCCTGGCGGCCCGGCGCGGTGCCCGCGGCGGTCGCAGGGCGGCGGCCGGAG